>NW_020644373.1:7078487-7083487 GCF_003573695.1 Papaver somniferum
AGTAACTCCCAAACCAATACACATTGCACCTACCACTTCACAATGTGCATTCCTTGCAACAACACCAGCTCCCGCCACCCCAGGATTACCTCTTGAGGCGCCATCCGTGCACAAAAGCAATTCATTATCATTAGGTGGAAACCAAAAACACTCCTTGGGATCAGTAAACTTCACCTTTCTATGCCGAACCCTAAAAAACTCCAGAATTCTCAAGTCATCCATAGAATTATGCATATAACTCTTCATACGAACTGAATAATCTTGCATCAAACTAAAAACACGTTTTTGAAATAAAGACCAACAAGGGGTTCTTCTTTTCATACACTTTTTTGTTCCTAGTGAACCATAATTCTGAACGCACAACCAAATTCACTACCAACCACAAATCCTTAACAATACCACTATGGTTTTTTGCCTTTTGGTAAGAAGTAATGATATCATAATTAGGTTTAATTTTGAAAATACCTTCAATCCACTCCCAAGCTTGACGTGCAAAATTACAGCTCCAAAGAATATGTTGGAGAGAGTCCTCCTCAATCTGACACACACTACATTTAGATGCAAGTTGAATTTTAAATCTGCTACGAACCTTATCAAGAGTAGCACACGCACCACGAATAAACTTCCAGTTCTGAGCCGCCAATGAAGGATGCACCACCCTCTTCCATAACAACCCCGCCTCCTTCAAAATAGGATATTTCTTCCTAATCAATTCCCTAGCTGACTTGACAGAAAATTTACCTTGTAAATCAGGCATCCAAAAACGCCTATCCAAAAAATGAATTTTTGGTAAATCCTGTTGCACCACACCAGCACTTAAAAGGAGTTGTGAATGAACTCCATGAATCTGCCAATTACCTTGCACAATAATATCACAAACACGAGCTGATCTGTCTAAATCCGTGCAATTTAAAACACTAGCTAAGGTTGTATTTCCATACCATATATCAAAGAATAAAGAAGTATCCCTACCGTCACCAATAAAACACTTCGTGTTGTCCACCATCTCCTTATGAACCCAACGAAAACCAGGAAGAATGGAAGATTTCACCCCTGCCATCTTAATACGACCATCCCTACAAGTGAATTTGGCTTCCAAAAACCTCGCCCACCTCTTTCGAGAAGATTTTATAGCCCACCACAATTTCATCAGCAAAGCTTTATTCATAGTCCTTAGGCTAGTGATCCCAAGACCACCTTCCTTTAAAGGACTACAAATCTTATCAAAACCAACTACAAAAGCTCTAGAAAGATTAGAATCACCCGACCACAGAAAATTACGAATCACACGCTCACATTGAAGAGTGAATTTTACCGGCCATTTGTACACAACGATGTTATGAATAGAATAACTCGAAAGAACATTCTTAACAAGCACAACCCTATCTTGAAAAGATAACATCTTACCTTTCAGAACCGAAATTTGATCCCTCAACTTATCAACAACGTTGCTGATGTGACTATACTTAACCATCCCCGGCATCACCTTAACTCCCAAATATCTATCAGGAAAGTTAGAAATTTCCATACCTAAGAAAGTTGCAATGGTCTGGCGCCTACTCAAAGTCCCACCACCAAAGTAAATCTTGCTCTTCTCCCTACAAACCCTTTGACCTGAGGCTTGCTGGTAATTCTCCAAAAGTTTCACCAGATTCTTCACACTCTTCATATTTCCCTTGCAAAAAATCATAATATCATCAGCAAAAAATAAATGAGTAGGAGCAATACCCTTACGTTTTACCATATAAGACATATCCTTATTTTGAAAGAGTTTAGTGATGTTGCGGCTAAGCACATCCTCAATCAAAACAAAAATAAGAGGAGATAGAGGATCCCCCTGCCGTAAACCCCTATTAATCTTGAAATAACCCTCCGGACTACCATTAAGAAGAATAGAAATACGCGCCGAATCCAGAATTTTCCAAATCCAAGAGCACCAATCTTCAGAAAAAACCATACCTTCTAAAAACCTCAAGAACAAAAGACCAGCTCACCGTATCAAAAGCCTGAGAGATATCAAGCTTCAAACCCAAATTACCATCCTTCCTTTTGATGTGCAATTCATTCACCATCTCAGAAGCTAAACTAATATTCTCATGGATATTCCTTCCCTTCATGAAAGCCACTTGCTCTTCAGACACCAACTTTCCCAACACCCTACCAAGCCTAGTAGCCAAAATTTTAGTAAAAATCTTAAAAAAGAAATTACTTAAACCAATCGGCCTAAAGTTCTTCAACCTAGCAGCTCCCCTAACCTTTGCCAGAAAAAGAATAAGACTAGAATTAACCCCATTAGGAACGGTTTTAGAAGACCAGCAATAAGTAACCGCTAAAATCAGATCCCTTTGAATAATCTCCCAACAATGTCTATAAAACACCCCGAGAAACCATCCGGACCTGGCGCACTATCAGCTCCCAAATCAAAAACCGCCTGTTTAATCTCATCACAAGTAGGAATAGCATCCAACATATGCGACTCTTCCACAGTAATAGAATCATGATCATAATCAAAAAGAGTTTCACTTACCTGACCATCCTCATCATTGAATTTAGCCTTATAGTAAGAAACCACATGAGCACTAAGATGAACTGGATCAGTAATAGTACTCCCATCTTCAGCAACAAGCTCCGAGATTGTATTAGCACTTCTACGAATTTTAATAGAGTTGTGAAAGAAAGAAGTGTTACTAAAACCTTCCAACAACCACTGATTTCTAGATTTTTGCTTTAACATTATATGCTACTGCCTTTGAATATCTTGAACCTCAACAAGAGCATCCTTCATATTATTAAGTTTTGAAACATCAAACGGATCTTCATCAGAATTTCTACTAGCTACCTCAAACTTAAGCGTTGCTTGCTTTAGTCTAGCATTGACATTACCAAAAACCATTTGATTCCATAACTTAATTGCCTCCTTCAACCGCTTCAATTTGAAAGGAAAGATAAAACCATGATTACCATACACCGGCGCCATCCAAGATAACTCCACCATCTTCAAAAAATCCGGATGAGAAAACCACATCTTCTGTATACGAAAAGGAGCACGTCTAGGCCAAGGATCACAAAAAGGAAAACCAATAAGATTCGAATGGTCAGAAACTTCCCTAGGAAGAGCTTTACACCGCCAATTCGAAAACTTAGACAGCCAAGGTTCATTAATAATAGCACGATCCAACTTACTAATAATTCTACCAACACCAGTCCGACCATTGGTCCAAGTAAACTTAGACCCCAACGAATCTGCTTCAAACAAGTTATTATCTTCCATCCAATCAGAAAACTCATTAATACAAGAGAGACGAGTTGTCCTACCCCCTTTCTTTTCATCTTGACGAAGAACACAATTGAAATCACCCATAACCAACCAAGGAGTAGTTACGTCAACCGCTTCAAGTTGACTCCAAAGCCTCCTACGAAAAACTTGAATATAACTAGCATGAACAAAAGAGATAAGAACCCCCTCAGTTTTAACCGTAATGGCCTGTCTAGACATATTAATCACCACCGGCTCCTCAATACAATAATCCCAAAGAATCCACAAATTACCCAAAGAACTAAAAGTAGAATTATGAATTACCTTTTTATTATAACCAGCCAAATTTAACCTTATCATTACATTGTCAGTGCAACGAATCTTAGGCTCAGCAATACAAAGTACTACCGGTTTGTAATCATGCACCAATTTACGTAACTTACTACCCGCTTCCACCTTCGCCACCCCATTAATATTCCAATATAGAACTCTCATCAGGAAACACTCTTCTTTTTATTATGAATAGCTTGTGGAATCCTGCTAGGAATCCTACTTTGTAAAACAGGAGAGACACCCTTCCTAACTCGGCTTCCCAAAGCATTCACCTCAGAATCCGAATCTGATTTGGAATCATTAAAACGTTGTTGAGAATAACTAGATCTTGTAATCAAAACCCGGCTTGGTTTTCTACTTTTCTTTGGCATATCCACTGGTATTTCCGCCCACTTAACACCCTTAACACCTGATGAAGCTTTCTCAGGCGTCAACTCTTCATCCGAACTACCTCCAGAAGTGTTTTCTGCCGCATCCGAACCCCCTCCAGAAAATTGTTCAACATCATCATTATCCACACCCAGCTCATCATTCAAAACATTGAACTTATTAGGAGAAACCACGATAGAAGTTTCGGAAACATCTCTGTAGCTTGAGATATCCTCAATATTATCAACCACCATGTCCTGCAAAGACTTATTACCAGCCTCAACCGGCGTAAAAGAAGAACTCGCCTCATTCCTGTCACTAGAGTGATTAGTTCTTGCCAATTCACCACTCTTAGTTGACTTAGATGAGGTTGCAATTTCAACCATTGACAACCCAATAACCGAACTCTTTTGCAATGCTAACGCCGTCTTAGCCTTCTCAAAAGCTTCAGACGCTGCATGAAGATTGGCTTCAGTATTCACTAAATCATTTTCTAGCTGAAGAGTTTGCTCCAAACCACCAGCACTCTCCACTAAACCAGCTTCAACCACCCCATTCACCACAGCTCCACCGTGCCCTACAGCAAGAGCATCATCCACATTACCACCAGCACCGTTAATAACATCATGAACCACAATAGCACCATCGTTTACACCACCTACAGCAGCGCCAACACCTACAGCAACATCGTTTACACCACCTACATCAGCGCCAACACCTACAGCAACAACGTTTGTACCACCAGCAACAGCCACGGTTGCGTCAGCTCCATCACCCTTACGGTTTCTCCTATTACGCACATTCTGCCACTCCCCTTTCGCATCAGCCTTAGAAGTTTTCTCATCATTCTTTGATTGTCTTCTACATTCAACATCATTGTGACCAATTATGCAGCACTTCATACAGAATTTAGGTGATTTTGGGATATCCAAGTATTGCCAAAACGTTCTCCCCCCAGCTGTAATCTTAATTCTACTTGGAATGTGTTTTGCAAAATCCACATCTACCAAAACTGAAGCAAAGTTTCCATACTCCAGATTTA
>NW_020644373.1:7090987-7093487 GCF_003573695.1 Papaver somniferum
CAAGGGTTCTTCTTTTCATACACTTTTTTGTTTCTACTAACCATAATTCTGAACGCACAACCAAATTCACCACCAACCACAAATCCTTAACAATACCACTATGATTTTTTGCCTTTTGGTAAGAAGTAATAATATCATAATGAGGTTTAATTTTGAAAATACCTTCAATCCACTCCCATGCTTGACGCGCAAAATTGCAGCTCCAAAGAATATGATGGAGAGATTCCTCCTCAATCTGACACACACTACATTTAGAAGCAAGCTGAATTTTAAATCTGCTACGTACCTTATCAAGAGTTGCACACGCACCACGAATAAACTTCCAGTTCTGAGCCGCCAAAGAAGGATGCACCACCCTCTTCCATAACAACCCCGCCTCCCTCAAAATAGGGTATTTCTTCCTTATCAACTCCCTTGCTGCCTTGACCGAAAATTTACCTTGTAAATCAGGCATCCAAATACGCCTATCCGCTCCCATATGAATTTTTGGTAAACCCATACCTTCTAAAAACTTCAAGAACAAAAGACCAGCTCACCGTATCAAAAGCCTGAGAGATATCAATCTTCAGACCCAAATTACCGTCCTTCCTTTTGATGTGCAATTCATTCAACCGCTAAAATCAGATCCCTATGAATAATCTCCCAACAATGTCTATAAAAACACCCCAAGAAACCATCCGGACCAGGCGCACTATCAGCTCCCAAATCAAAAACCGCCTGTTTAATCTCATCACAAGTAGGAATAGCATCCAACATATGCGACTCTTCCTCAGTAATAGAATCATGATCATAATCAAAAAGAGTTTCACTTACCTGACTATCCGTACCATTGAATTTAGCCTGATAATAAGAAACCACATGAGAACTAAGATGAAACGGATCAGTAATAGTACTCCCATCTTCAGCAACCAGCTCCGAGATTGTATTAGCACTTCTACGAATTTTAATAGAGTTGTGAAAGAAAGAAGTGTTACTAGAACCCTCCAACAACCACTTATTTCTAGAATTTTGCTTTAACATTATATTCTGCTGCCTTTGAATATCCTGAACCTCCACAAGAGCATCCTTCATATTATTAAGTTTAGAAACATCAAAAGGATCATCATCTGAATTCCTACTAGCTACCTCAAACTTACGAGTTGCTTGCTTTAATCTAGCATTGATATTGCCAAAAACAGATTGATTCCATAACTTGATAGCCTCCTTCAACCGCTTCAATTTGAAAGGAAAGATAAAACCATGATTACCATACACCGGCGCCATCCAAGATATCTCCACCATCTTCAAAAAATCCGGATGGGAAAACCACATCTTCTGAATACGAAAAGGAGCACGTCTAGGCCGAGGATCACAAAAAGGAAAACCAATAAGAGTCGAATGGTCAGAAACTTCCCTAGGAAGAGCTTTACACCGCCAATTCGAAAACTTAGACAACCAAGGTTCATTAATAATAGCACGATCCAACTTACTAAGAATTCTACCAACACCAGACTGACCATTGGTCCAAGTAAACTTAGACCCCAACGAATCAGCTTCAAACAAGTTATTATCCTCCATCCAATCAGAAAACTCATTAATACAAGAGATACGAGTTTCCCTACCCCCTTTTTTTTCATCTTGACGAAGCAGACAATTGAAATCACCCATAACCAACCAAGGAGTAGTTACATCAACCGCAGCAAGTTGACTCCAAAGCCTCCTTCGAAAAACTTGAATATAACTAGCATGAACAAAAGAGATAAAAAACCCCTCAGTTTTAACCGTAATGGCCTTCCTAGACATATTAATCACCACCGGCTCCTCAATACAATCATCCCAAAGAATCCACAAATTACCCAAAGAACTAGAAGTAGAATTATGAATTACCTTTTTATTATAACCAGCCAAATTTAACCTTATCATAACATTTTCAGTGCAACGAATCTTAGGCTCAGCAATACAAATTACCACCGGCTTGAACTCATGCACCAACTTACGTAACTTACTACCCGCTTCCACCTTCGCCACCCCATTAATATTCCAATAGAGAACTCTCATCAGGAAACACTCTTCTTATATTTATGAATAGCTTGTGGAATCTTGCTAGGAATCCTACTTTGTAAAACAGGTGAGACACCCTTCCTAAATCGGTTTCCCAAAGCATTCACTTCAGAATCCGAATCTGATTTGGAATCATTAAAACGTTGCTGAGAAGAACTAGAACTTGTAATCAAAACCCGGCTTGGTTTCCTACTTTTCTTTGGCATATCCACTGGAATTTCCGCCCACTTAACACCCTTAACACCTGATGAAGCTTTCTCAGGCGTCAACTCTTCATCCGAACTACCTCCAGAAGAGTTTTCAGCAGCCTCCGAACCCCCTCCAGAAGAGTGTTCAACATCATCATTATCAACACCCAACTCATCATTCAAGACATTGAACTTATTAGGAGAAACCACAATAGAGGTTTCAGCAACAGCTCTATAGCTTGAGATATCCTCAATATTATCAACCACCATGT
>NW_020644373.1:7103487-7140007 GCF_003573695.1 Papaver somniferum
TCGTTCGATATTCTGGTGTCATAGGCGTAGAGGAACCACACAAATCCATCCCGAACTTGGTGGTTAAACTCTGCTGCGGTGACGATACTGTAGGGGAGGTCCTACGGAAAAATAGCTCGACGCCAGGATGATAAAAAGCTTAACACCTCTCATTCTTATTACTTATTCAATATGAAAAAAAATGAAAAGGTCATTTTCTTCAAAACCCCAATTATTACATCCCTTCTCTCCCACTTCACACCTCAGAAGGCACCCTTCTTCTAGAGATAAACGCGCTTTCCACATCTTCTTAACCCGAAATGAAATGGTTGAGGAAAGGTTCCTTTTTTAGGGTACTCCCGAGAACATATCCTGTGGAGACGGGGTGGGGCCTGTAGCTCAGAGGATTAGAGCACGTGGCTACGAACCACGGTGTCGGGGGTTCGAATCCCTCCTCTCCCACAACTGGCCCAAAAGGGAAGGACCTTTCCTTTACCTCTGGGGGTAGGAAAATACTGATCGGGATAGTGGACCCAAAGTTATGTAACTTGGGTGTGAGTCTTTTGTCGAAACGGAATGGTCTTACTTTTTTTTTTCTTATTTATCGCGACTGATTCCATCATGAAAAAATTTATGCCCGACCCGAATCCATATTCTTCCTCAGTCAGGCTTGGGCTGACTAGAAGAGCAAGTGCAAGTATTAGTAGCATAGCAAAAAAGCGTGACTCGTCATTAATATGTTTGCTCGCGGTAATTGTAGCCTCTCGGGAGAATCGACGACTGCATCTTTGATGCACTGCTAGTACTCGTACATCTGAGAATGATTAACTGGATAGTTGTAAATAGCCCCAGGGATATGGAACAAAGGATTATCCCAGATCTACACCGAGGTATTGAAGGCGATTCTCAAATATCGCAGAACAGAATGTGATATGATGGGATAGAATGCAACAGAAAGAAAGACAGGGAACGGGTTACCTACTCCTAATGGTCAACGCGAGCCCTTTCATTTCTATCTGAATGAAATAATTCGAATAAAATCTCCCCAAGTAGGATTCGAAACTACGACCAATCAGTTAACAGCCGACCGCTCTACCACTGAGCTACTGAGGAATAACGGGAAATTCGAGCTCATAGAGTTCAATTCTCATTCTCAACCCATGACCAATATGAGCCCGAAGCTTCCTTCGTAACTCCCGGAACTTCTTCGTAGTGGCTTCGTTCCATGCCTCATTTCATAGGGAACCTCAAAGTGTCTCTATGTCATTATATTCCATCCATATCTCAATTCCATCATTTAATATCCCTTTGGTGTCATTGACATAAGAGATGTCGTTTCTAGTCTATCTGTTTCTATTTCTATATATAGAAAGTTAAGAAATCATCATATAATAATCGAGAAATTGCAATAGAAAAGAAAAAAGGGGGGTTTGTGATGATTTTTCTACTAGGTAATCTATTATCCTTATGCATGAAGATAATAAATTCGGTCGTTGTGGTCAGACTCTATTATGGATTTCTGACCACATTCTCCATAGGCCCCTCTTATCTCTTCCTTCTCCGAGCTCGGGTTATGGAAGAAGGAACCGAGAAGGAGGTATCAGCAACAACGGGTTTTATTACGGGACAGCTCATGTTGTTCATATAGATCTATTATGCGCCTCTCCATCTAGCATTGGGTAGACCTCATACAATAACTGTCCTAGTTCTACCGTATCTTTTGTTTCATTTCTTCTGGAACAACCACAAAAACGTTTTTGATTATGGATCTACTACAAGAAACTCAATGCGTAATCTCAGCATTCAATGTGTATTCCTGAATAATCTCATTTTTAAATTATTCAACCATTTCATTTTACCGAGTTCAACATTAGCCAGATTAGTCAACATTTATATGTTTCGATGCAACAACAAGATGTTATTTGTAACAAGTAGTTTTGTTGGTTGGTTAATTTGTCACATTTTATTCATGAAATGGGTTGGATTGGTATTATTCTGGATACGGAAAAATAATTCTGTTAGATCGAATAAGTACCTTGTGTCAGAATTGAGAAATTCTATGGCTCGATCTTTAGTATTCTCTTATTTATCACCCGTGTCTACTACTTAGGAAGAATGTCGTTGCCTATTATTACTAAGAAACTAAAAGAAGAAACTGCCGAAACGGAAGAAAGGGGGGAAAGTGAGGGAGAAACAGATGTAGAAATCGAAACAATTTCCGAAACGAAAGGGGACTAAATAGGAAGAAGGATCCATCGAAGAAGACCCTTCTCCTTCCCTTTGTTCGGAAGAAAATTCGAAGTTAGAAATACTTAAACTTAAAGAAGATAAAGACCTCCTCTGGTTTGAAAAACCTCTTGTTACTCTTCTTTTCGACTATAAACGATGGAATCGTCCAGTGCGATATATCAAAAATGATCAATTTGAAGATGCTGTCCGAGACGAAATGTCACACTATTTTTTTTTACATGTGAAAGTGATGGAAAAGAAAGAATCTCTTTTACATATCCACCTAGTTTTTCAATCTTTTTGGAAATGATAAAAGGAAAGATACTTATGTCCACAACTGAAAAACCCTCTTCTGAAGAATTGTATAATAATTGGGTTTATACCAACGGAAGAAAAAAGAACATAAACAACGCATTTTTAAATAGAATTGATGCTCTAGAAGGGGGTCTCTGAAACTGGATGTACTTGAAAAAAGGATTAGATTATGCAATGATAAGACTGAACAAGACTGCCTGCCTGAAGGGTATGATCCTTTTTTGAACGGAACCCGCCGCGAAAGCGAAAAAAAAAGTATTTAAACTCAAGTTTGAATATGATGAGGCTTTCTCAGAAGAAGGTTGGATTTGGATAAATAAATTTGATAATATACTTCCCACAAACTACCAAGAATTTGAAGAAAAAAAGGGAAAATTTGAGAGAAAATACTTCCTTCCAGAAGAAGGAAAACTTAATTCAGAAAATATAACGAAATATTTATTTGATGCGGTTACACCCGATAGACATCATCAAAGAATTATAAAGGAATCAATTGGAATAAAAGAAAAAACGTAATTGATTATAAAGAAGTTCCTCAATGGTCATACAAATTGATTACCAGTTTGGATCAACAAGATGGAACAATTTTAGAAGAAACGGCTGAGGATCATGAAATTAGGTCAAGAAAGGCCAACCATGTAGTCATTTTTACAGATACCGAACGTACAAATAGTACAACGAATACTAATGATGAAGTAGAAGAAGTGTTTGTCCTACGTTATGCACAGAATTGGATTTTCATCGAGATATAATCAAAGGATCTATGCGCGCTCAAAGACGTAAAACAGGTATTTGGGAACCGTTTCAAACAAATATCCATTCTCCCTTTTTTGGACAGAATCTACAAAAAAAAAAAATTTTTGCTGATACCTCGCGAATTTGGAATCTTATTTTTAAGAATTGGATGATAAAAAGTACGGAATTAAAAAACTCCAGTTTTGAGGAAGAGGCTAAAAAAAGGAAGAAGAAAGGGGAGGAAAATGACCGGCTAGCAGTAGCGGAAAGCTGGGATACTGTTCTATTTGGTCAATCAATAAGGGGTTGCTTGTTAATAGCCCACTCAATTTTTAGAAAATATATTGGATTGCCTTCATTGATAATAGCTAAAAACATCAGCCTTATCTTATTATTTCAACCCCTGGAGTGGAATGAGGATTGGAGAGAGTGGGGTAGAGAAATGCATGTTAAATGCACCTATAATGGTGTTCAATTATCCGAAATGGAATTTCCAAAAAATTGGTTAACAGGGGGTATTCAAATAAAGATCCTATGTCCTTTCTATCTGAAACCTTGGAACAGTTCCAAGAAACGATCTCATCATAAAAATCCAAGGGGAATAAAGGAAAATTCTTGCTTTTTGACAGTCTGGGGGATGGAAACTGAATTTCCTTTTGGTTCTCCTCGAAGACGACCTTCTTTATTAAAACCCATTTTAAAAGACCTAGAAAAAAGAATTACAAAAAAAAAAGGTTTTCTAGGTCTAAGAGTTTTAAAAGAAAAAACAAAAGGGTTTCTAAAGGACTCAAAAGAAAAAGAAAGTTGGACTCATAAAAAGGATTTTTTTCAAAAAAAAATAAATAAAAGAGCTTGGAAAAGTAAATCCAATTCTATTAGTTGGATTGAGAAAAGTATATGAATCAAGTGAAAATAAAAAAAAATTTCTCAAAGAAAATCAGATAGTTCATGAATCGTCCAGTCGAATTAGATCAATGTCTTGGACAAATTATTCACTAACAGAAAAAAAATAGAAGATATGGCTGATAGGACAAGTAAATTAAGAATCAAATTGAAAAATAATAAATGACAAGAAAAAAAAAGTTCCTAATTCCAGATAGAAATATTAATCCGAACGATACAAGTTGTAACGATAAAAGATTAGAAGCGCCAAAAAGATTTTTGCGGATATTCCAAAGAAGAAGTGCTAGATTAATACGTAAACGACACTCTTTTTAAAACTTTTTGATTGAAAAGATATATATGGACACCCTTCTATATCTCATTAATATTCCCAGGATCAATGCACAATTTTCCCTAGACTTAAAAAAAGGAGAGATTGATAAAAAAAAGTTACAATGATGAAATAAAGAAAGAAGAATTGAAGAAAAAAAAGAATCCATGTCATTTCGACTAAAAAGAGGGCACTTTCTAATATTAGTAATAAGAATTTACATCATTTTTGTGCCCCAGTTGACTTGTCACAGGCATATGTATTTTAAAAATTATCACAAACCCAAGTGATTAACAAATATCACATGAGATCTGTACTTCAATATGATGGAACGTCTTTTTTTCTTAAAGATAGAATAAAGAAATTTTTTGGAACACAAGGAATACCTTATTCTGAATCAAGACATTAAAAACTTAGCAATTTTGAAACGAATGGGTGGAAAAATTGGTTAAACAGTCATTATAACTATCAATATAATTTATCTAAGATTACATCGTCTCAATTAGCTCTACAAAAACAACGAAATGGAGTCAATCAAAGTCATACGATTTCAAACAAGGCATCAACAAAATTGGATTCATATGAACAAAAAAATGTATTTCATTATAAGAAGCAAAATGCTTATGTAATGGATTCATTATCGAGTAAAACAAAAAAAATTTAAAAACAGTATGGATATGATCTTTTATCACAGAAATATATCAATTATAGAGAAGGTAAGGATTCATATATTTCTCTATCACCATTACAAGTAAAGGGAAGCCGAAAAATTCCCTATAACTACAACACAAATAAACCCCCAATTTTTTATATGGCGGCAGGCATATAGAAGTCATTATCCAGGAGAAGATTGTATTGTTGATACGGATAAAAATCCGGATATAAAATATTTTGATTGGAGAATCGTTTCTTTTTGTCTTAGAAAGAAGATCGATATTGAGGCTTGGGCTAATATGGATACTGAGACCCGCATGGATAAAAATACTAAAACAAGAATTAACTATTATTCTATCATTAATCAAATTGATAGGAAGGATCTTTCGTATCTTGCGATTGATAAACAAATAAAACCATCCAGTGGAAAAAACTTTTTTTTTGATTGGATGGGAATGAATGAAGAAATACTAAACCCCCCCCTATCAAATCTGCACCTTTTGTTCTTCCCAGAATTGTTGGGGCTATATGATACATATAGGATTAAACCGTGGATTATACCAACAAAATCACATCTTTCCCATTTTAATGGAAATAAAACCACCAGTGAAAATAAAAAGCTAAAAAAAAGATCTTGAATTAGAAAATCAAAATCAAGAAGAAAAAGAAGAATCAAACCAAGAAGAAAAAGAAGAATCAGACCAAGAAGATATTGGATCAGATCTATCAAACCAAGAAAAAGAAGTTAACGAGGATGACAGTGACTCATACATGAAAAAGAGTAGAAATCAAAATAAATGGAAGAGTACCACAGAAGCAGAACCAGATTTTTTCCTGAAAAGATACTTTCTTTTTCAACTGAGATGGCATAGTTCTTTGGATCAAAGAATAATTAATAGTATCCAGATATATTGTCTCCTGCTTAGACTGAACAATCCAAAGCAAATTGCGATATCCTCTATTCAAAGAGGAGAAATGCGTCTGGATATATTGTTGATTCAATGATATCCTCTATCCTCTATCCACGATTTACCATCAATTAATGGTAAATCTCCTTCCTATCTATAACGTGCCAGATATGGCATCATATATGAAGGCAAAAAAATGAACCCGCACATTTGTCTTATATTTATTTATATTCTGGTTTCCCATATAGGATACTGACTCAATGACCTAAGAATCTTCTTCGGCTCTATTTTTCCCTTACTTTTTTGGGGGGGTTGAAGAACTCGACCAGTCTTTTGTATCTATATGCGAATGAAATTGCAAATTGGATTGATTCATTAAATTTGAAAGTAAAAGGTAGTATATGAAAAAATAAATTTTTTGTGTATACCAGAACCAGATTTTAAAAACCGATATTATTTTTACTGATCGATAAACTCCATTTTTTTATAAAAGAAAAAAAAGGAGAAGCGCTCTTTTTATGACAAAAAAAAGCATTCATCTTAGTTATTTTGCAAGAAGAAAAAGAGTAAAACAAGGGGTCCGTTTCCTTTGAATTTCAAGTATTAAGTTTCACCAATAAAATGCGGAGACTCACTTTCCATTTTGAATTTCACAAAAAGGACTTTTTATCTCAGAGAGGTATAGGGAAAACTCTGGTAAAACGGAAATGGTTGCTGGCTTATTTGTAAAAAAAAATAGAATACGTTATAAAGAATTAATAGGTCGGTTGGATTCGGGAGCCAAAGACTAGTTAAGTTAATTTGAAGCTTTAGCTTGAATTATTTGATTTATTAGATTTTGAATTTTTATGAACTTTTTTCGTTTTCAGCAATTCATGGAATAATGAATCGGGGAAAAAACATGACTGTATCAGCTACAAGAAAAGACCTCATGATAGTCAATATGGGTCCTCACCGCCCATCGATGCATGGCGTTCTTCGACTCATCATTACTCTAGATGGTGAAGACGTTATTGACTGTGAACCTATATTGGGTTATTTACACAGAGGGATGGAAAAAATAGCGGAAAACCGAACAATTATACAATATCTGCCTTATGTAACACATTGGGATTATTTAGCTACTATGTTTACCGAGGCAATAACTGTAAATGGACCAGAACAGTTAGGAAATATTCAAGTTCCTAAAAGAGCCCGTCATATCAGAGTAATTATGTTGGAACTGAGTCGTATAGCCTCTCATTTATCATGGCTTGGCCCTTTTATGGCGGATATAAGTGCGCAGACTCCTTTCTTCTATATTTTCAGAGAGAGAGAATTGATATATGATCTATTCGAAGCTTCCACAGGTATGCGAATGACGCATAATTATTTTCGTATCGAAGGAGTAGCTGCTGATCTACCTCATGGCTGGATAGATAATGTTTAGATTTCTGCGATTATTTTTTAACCGGGGTTGCTGAATATCAAAAGCTTATTACGCGAAATCCTATGTATTTATAATGCATTGAGGGGGTATGCGTTGTTGGTGGAGAGGAGGCAATAAATTGGGGTTTATCAGGGCCAATGCTACGAGCTTCCGCAATACAATGGGATCTTCAGAAAGTCGATCATTATGAGTGTTGCGACGAGTTTGACTGGGAAGTACAATGGCAAAAAGAAGGGGATTCATTAGCCCGTTACTTAGTCCGAATCGGTGAAATGACATAATCCATAAAAATTATTCAACAAGCTTTGGAAGGAATTCCGGGAGGGCCCTATGAAAATTTAGAAGCCCGACGCTTTGATAAAGCAAGGGATTCTGACTGGAATGATTTTGACTATAGATTTATTTGTAATAAAACATCTCCCACTTTTGAATTGTCAAAAATAAAACTTTATGTGAGACAAGAAGCCCCAAAGGGGGAATTGGGAATTTTTCTGATAGGGGATCATAGTGCTTTTCCTTGGAGATGGAAAATTCGTCCTCCGGGTTTTATCAATTTCCAAATTCTTCCTCAGTTAGTTAAAAGAATGAAGTTGGCGGATATTATGACGATACTAGGTAGTATAGATATCATTATGGGAGAAGTTGATCGTTAATATGATAATTGATACGACAGAATTACAGGCTATCAATTCTTTTTTCAGATTGGAATCCTTAAAGGGGGTCTATGGTCTTATATGGTTGCTTGTCCCTATTTTTACTCCAGTATTGGGAATCACGATAGGAATATTAGTTATTGTGTGGTTAGAAAGAAAAATATATGCGGGGGTACAACAACGTATTGGATCCGAATACACGGGTCCTTTGGGAATTCTTCAAGCTCTAGCAGACGGGACAAAATTACTTTTTAAAGAGGATCTTCTCCCATCTAGAGGGGATATTCTTTTATTCAGTCTCGGACCCTCTATAGCAGTCATATTCATTTTACTAAGTTATTCAGTAATTCCTTTTGGATATCGTCTTGTTTTAGCTGATCTCAGTATAGGTGTTTTTCTTATGGATTTCTATTTCAAGTATTGCTCCTATTGGACTTCTTATGTCAGGATATGGGTCAAATAGTAAATATTCTTTTTTGGGTGGTCTACGAGCTGCTTCTCAATCGATTAGTTATGAAATACCATTAACTCCATGTGTGTTATCAATATCTTTACGTGCGATTCGTTGGGGCATGAACTTTTACCTAATTTTTTCTAGGAAAGAAGTTGAATGGGGTGAATAGAGATCCTCGTTTTTTTATTCGTCATTCGGCGTGATGACCTAAACTAGATAGTTATATGAGTGAAACAAAACAGCTTCTAAATTAGCGGTAAAAAGGTTGAGACTCATTCCCTATGTACAAGAGTTAAGCAAAAAAAGAGAAATTACCCCAAGGTTGGTTGATTAGTCATCACGGTTTGAAGCGGGTAGAAAAGATCAACTGGCTAGAGTTTTGTTTTAACTTATATTGTATGTATTACCATACCGGGGATCGAGCAAAAATGAGTGGACGGTTAGGAACACCAAAATATACAAAGGATTAGTAACGGAGATAATGTAAGTTACCAAAAAAGGTATTTCTGCATAAACGGAATCATAACGGGGCTTCAAGTTGGTAGAAACGATAAAGTAGTACTTCCCCACGATCCCGATCCCGAGTATGGTCCTATCCACAGGTGAAATAAATAATTATCAGGAATGAAATTATCCTTTTTTTTAGCCCACTTTTACTTTTCTTAGAAAGAAGAATAGGAACGAAATAAATAGGTTGAAATACCCACTTTTACTTTGCAGTTTTTGTAATTTCTTCCCTAGCAGAATGTGAGAGGTTACCCTTTGATTTACCAGAAGCCGAAGAAGAATTAGTAGCAGGTTATCAAACCGAATATTCCGGTATAAAATTTGGTTATTTTATGTTGCTTCCTATCTAAATCTACTAGTTTCTTCATTATTTGTAACAGTTCTTTATTTAGGGGGTTGGAATCTTTCTCTTTCGTACATAAGGGTATTGCTCCAACTCATTTATTCTTTGCTGATGACATTATGATTTTTTGCAAGGGAAATATGAAGAGTGTGAAGAATTTGGTGAAACTTTTGGAGAGTTACCAGCAAGCCTCGGGTCAAAGGGTTTGTAGGGAGAAGAGCAAGATTTACTTTGGTGGTGGGACTTTGAGTAGGCGCCGGACCATTGCTACCTTCTTGGGTATGGCAATTTCTAACTTTCCTGATAGGTATTTGGGAGTTAAGGTGATGCCGGGAGTGGTAAAGTATAGTCACATCAGCAACGTTGTTGATAAGTTGAAGGATCAACTTTCGGTTCTGAAAGGTAAGATGTTATCTTTTCAAGATAGAGTTGTGCTTGTTAAGAATGTTCTTTCGAGCTATTCCATTCATAACATGGCTGTGTACAAATGGCCGGTAAAATTCACTCTTCAATGTGAGCGTGTGATTCGTAATTTTCTGTGGTCGGGTGATTCTAACCTTTCTAGAGCTTTTGTAGTAGGTTTCGATAAGATTTGTAGTCCTTTAAAGGAAGGTGGTCTTGGGATCACTAGCCTAAGGACTATGAATAAAGCTTTGCTGATGAAATTGTGGTGGTCTATAAAATCTTCTCGTAAGAGGTGGGCTCGGTTTTTGGAAGCCAAATTCACTTGTAGGGATGGTCGTATTAAGATGGCGGGGGTGAAATCTTCTATTCTTCCTGGTCTTCGTTGGGTTCATAAGGAGATGGTGAATAACACGAAGTGTTTTATTGGTGACGGTAGGGATACTTCTTTATTCTTTGATATTTGGTATGGAAATACAACCTTAGCTAGTGTTTTAAATCGCACGGACTTAGACAGATCAGCTCGTGTATGTGATATTATTGTGCAAGGTGATTGGCAGATTCAAGGAGTTCATTTGCAGCTCCTCTTAAGTGCTGGTGTGGTACACAAGATTTACCAAAAATTCATATGGGAGTGGATAGGCGTATTTGGATGCCTGATTTACAAGGTAAATTTTCTGTCAAGGCAGCAAGGGAGTTGATTAGGAAGAAATATCCTATTTTGAGGGAGGCGTGGCTGTTATGGAAGAGGGTGGTGCATCCTTCATTGGCGGCTCAGAACTGGAAGTTTATTCGTGGTGCGTGTGCAACTCTTGATAAGGTACACAGCAGATTCAAATTTCAACTTGCATCCAAATGTAGTGTGTGTCAGATTGAGGAGGAGTCTCTCCAACATGTTCTTTGGAGCTGTAATTTTGCGCAAAGAGCTTGGGAGTGGATTGAAGGTATTTTCAAAATTAAACCTCATTATGATATTATTACTTCTTACCATGAGGCAAAAAATCATAGTGGTATTGTTAAGGATTTGTGGTTGGTAGTGAATATGGTTGTGCGTTCAGAATTATGGTTCACTAGAAACAAAAAAGTGTATGAAAAGAAGAATCCTTGTTGGTCTTTATTTCAAAAACGTGTTTTTAATTTGATGCAAGAATATTCAGTTCGAATGAAGAGTTTTATGCATAATTCTTTGGAAGACTTGAGAATTCTGGAGTTTTTTCGAGTTCGGCATAGAAAGGTGAAGTTTACTGATCCTAAGGAGTGTTTTTGGTTTCCTCCTAATGCTAATGAATTGCTTTTGTGCACAGATGGCGCCTCAAGAGGTAATCCAGGGGTGGCGGGAGCTGGTGTTGTTGCAAGGAATGCAAATTGTGAGGTGGTTGGTGCTTTGTGTATTAGCTTGGGAGTTACTTCTAATTATTTGGCTGAATTGTATGGTATTATTGTGGGTATGGAGTGGGCAGTTCAGTGGGGATATGATTGCATTGTTATTAGATCAGATTCTACAAGTGTGTTGAAGGCTTTGGAAGAAGATAACGTTCCTTGGTTTGCTAGGAAAAGATGGATGGAAGTTAAAGGTTTATATGGTTCAATTCGTTTTGAACATTCCTTTAGAGAGGCAAATTTTGCACCTGATACCATGGCAAAGCGTGGTTGTTTATTAGAGGATGGGGTTGGTATTCATTTTGAAGGTCGCCCAGTTTTCTTAAGTTCTATTGAATTCCCAAATGTAATTTATTATCGTTTTAAATAGGTTTTAGGAGTTTTTGGGGTCACATTGATCTCTTTTCTCCTATATCTATCTTGTAAATATTTTTTTTTATCAATACAATTTCTTGACTTAGCAAAAAAAAAATCAACATTTGGAATAATTACTATTGAAATCGGTAAAACTGGCTTTTTGATAGCATATTATGGAATTTTCCTAAATTCTAAACACCATTTTCCATCAAAATAGATCCCTCCTTATTTTTTTATAATCCCGGGTCATTGGTTTTCAACAAGATATTTTCCTAGTATATAGGTTTTTCTTTTTATAAGTTAAAAATTATATTAATAGATAACAAAGTTGACAAGAGAAGTTTACAAGAAAAGAGGCTGCCCCAAAAAATTATAAACTTATAAACTAGTATATAGGAACTACCCTTGAAAGCGTTCTGGAACTAGAAATCGACTTTTAAGAGCTGATAAACCTTAAAATCTTTGTTGAAAACTGAGTACCATGTGATGTACTGACGTCGTTGGCCCTTTTCCCATCCAAATACAATCCTATTGAGTTGTTTAAGAAACTCAAAGTGCAGTAACGCTCAACATTTGGCATAACTACTATTGAAACCGGTAAAACTGGCTTTTTAATAGCATATTATGGAATTTGCCTAAAATCTATACACCATTTTCCATCAAAATAGATCCCTCAATTTTTTTTTACTAATCCTAGGTCATTGGTTTCAAACAGACCATTTTCTTAGTATAAAGGAACTACACTAGAAAGCGTTCTGAAAGCGCTCTGGAACTAGAAAACGACCTTTAAGAGCTGATAAACCTTAAAATCTTGGTTGAAAACTTAGGACCATGTGACGTAATGACGTCATTGTCCCTTTTCCCATCCAAATACTATCCTCTTGAGTTGTTTAAGAAACTTAAGGTGTTGTAACGCTCAACATTTGGCACAATTAATATTGAAATCGGTAAAACTGGCTTTTAGATAACATATTATGGAATTTGCCTAAAATCTAAACACCATTTTCCATCAAAATAGATCCCTCCTTAGTTTTTTTACTAATCATGGGTCATTGGTTTCAAACATGATATTTTCCTAGTATACATGAACTACCCTTGAAAGCGCTCTGGAACTAGAAAACGACCTTTAAGAGCTGATAAACCATAAAATTTTGGTTGAAAACTTAGGAGCATGTGATGTACTGACGTCGTTGGCCCTTTTCCCATCCAAATACTATCCTCTTGAGTTGTTTAAGAAACTTAAGGTGCTGTAACGCTCAACATTTGGCATAATTACTATTGAAATCGGTGAAACTGGCTTTTAGATAGCATATTATGGAACTTTCCTAAAATCTAAATACCATTTTCCATCAAAATAGATCCCTCCTTAGTTTTTTTACTAATAACGGGTCATTGGTTTCAAACAGGATAGTTTCCTAGTATATAGGTTTTTCTTTTAATAAATCAAAAATTATATTAATAAATAACAAAATTTACAAGAGAAGTTTACAAGAAAAGAGGCTTAAAGCCCCAAAAAATTATAAACTTATAAACTAGTATATAGGAACTACCCTTGAAAGAGAACTAGAAAACGACTTTTAAGAGCTGATAAACCTTAAAATCTTTGTTGAAAACTGAGGACCATGTGATGTACTGACATCGTTGGCCCTTTTCCCATCCAAATACAATCCTCTTGAGTTGTTTAAGAAACTCAAAGTGCTATAACGCTCAACATTTGGCATAATTACTATTGAAACCGGTAAAACTGGCCTTTTAAGTGCATATTATGGAATTTGCCTAAAATCTATACACAATTTTCCATCAAAATAGATCCCTCAATTTTTTTTTACTAATCCTGGGTCATTGGTTTCAAACAGACCATTTTCTTAATATATAAGAACTACACTAGAAAGCGTTCTGAAAGCGCTCTGGAACTAGAAAACGACCTTTAAGAGCTGATAAACCTTAAAATCATTGTTGAAAACTGAGGACCATGTGATGTACTGACATCGTTGGCCCTTTTCCCATCCAAATACAATCCTCTTGAGTTATTTAAGAAACTCAAAGTGCTGTAACGCTCAATATTTGGCATAATTACTATTGAAACCGGTAAAATTAGCTTTTTAATAGCATAATATGGAATTTGCCTAAAATATGTACAACATTTTCCATCAAAATAGATCCCTCAATTTTTTTTACTAATCTTGGGTCATTGGTATCAAACAGGACATTTTCTTAGTATATAGGAACTACACTTGAAAGCGTTCTGAAAGCGCTCTGGAACTAGAAAACGATCTTTAAGAGCTGATAAACCTTAAAATCTTGGTTGAAAACTTAGGACCATGTGACGTACTGATGTCATTGGCCCTTTTCCCATCCAAATACTATCCTCTTGAGTTGTTTTAGAAACTTAAGGT
The DNA here is from genome assembly GCF_003573695.1 of Papaver somniferum. Lineage (NCBI taxonomy): Eukaryota > Viridiplantae > Streptophyta > Magnoliopsida > Ranunculales > Papaveraceae > Papaver > Papaver somniferum. The sequence goes on from NW_020644373.1 coordinate 7,117,442, forward strand.
GCTGTAACGCTCAAAATTTGGCACAATTACTATTGAAATCGGTAAAACTGGCTTTTAGATAGCATATTATGGAATTTTCCTAAAATCTAAACACCATTTTCCATCAAAACAAATCCCTCCTTAGTTTTCTTACTAATCATGGGTCATTGGTTTCAAACATGATATTTTCATAGTATACATGAACTACCCTTGAAAGCGCTCGGGAACTAGAAAACGACCTTTAAGAGCTGATAAACCTTAAAATCTTGGTTGAAAACTTAGGACCATGTGATGTACTGACGTCATTGGCCCTTTTCCATCCAAATACTATCCTCTTGAGTTGTTTAAGAAACCTAAGGTGTTGTAACGCTCAACATTTGGCATAATTACTATTGAAATCGGTAAAACTGGCTTTTAGATATCATATTATGGAATTTTCCTAAAATATAAATACCATTTTCCATAAAAATAGATCCCTCCTTAGTTTTTTTACTAATCCGTGGTCATTGGTTTCAAACAGGATATTTTCATAGTATATAGGTTTTTCTTTTTATAAGTCAAAAATTATATTAATAAATAACAAAATTTACAAGAGAAGTTTACAAGAAAAGAGGCTTAAAGCCCCAAAAAATTATAAACTTATAAACTAGTATATAGGAACTACCCTTGAAAGCGAACTAGAAAACGACTTTTAAGAGCTGATAAACCTTAAAATATTTGTTGAAAACTGAGGATCATGTGATGTACTGACATCGTTGGCCCTTTTCCCATCCAAATACGATTCTCTTGAGTTGTTTAAGAAACTCAAAGTGCTGTAACGCTCAACATTTGTCATAATTACTATTGAAACCGGTAAAACTGGCTTTTTAATAACATATTATGGAATTTGCCTAAAACCTATACACCATTTTCCATCAAAATAGATCCCTCAATTTTTTTACTAATCCCGGGTCATTGGTTTCAAACAGACCATTTTCTTAGTATACAGGAACTACACTAGAAAGCGTTCTGAAAGCGCTCTGGAACTAGAAAACGACCTTTAAGAGCTGATAAACCTTAAAATCTTAGTTGAAAACTTAGGACCATGTGACGTACTGACGTCATTGGCCCTTTTCCATCCAAATACTATCCTCTTGAGTTGTTTTAGAAACTTAAGGTGCTGTAACGCTCAACATTTGGCATAATTACTATTGAAATCGGTAAAACTGGATTTTAAATAGCATATTATTGAATTTGCCTAAAATCTAAACACCATTTTCCATCAAAACAGATCCCCCCTTAGTTTTTTTACTAATCATGGGTCATTGGTTTCAAACATGATATTTTCCTAGTATACATGAACTACCCTTGAAAGCGCTCTGGAACTAGAAAACGACCTTTAAGAGCTGATAAACCTTAAAATCTTGGTTGAAAACTTAGGACCATGTGACGTACTGACGTCATTGGACCTTTTCCCATCCAAATACTATCCTCTTGAGTTGTTTTAGAAACTTAAGGTGCTGTAACGCTCAACATTTGGCACAATTGCTATTGAAATCGGTAAAACTGGCTTTTGGATAGCATATTATGGAATTTGCCTAAAATATAAACACCATTTTCCATCAAAACAGATCCCTCCTTAGTTTTTTTACTAATCATGGGTCATTGGTTTCAAACATAATATTTTCCTAGTATACATGAACTACCCTTGAAAGCGCTCTGGAACTAGAAAAAGACCTTTAAGAGCTGATAAACCTTAAAATCTTGGTTGAAAACTTAGGACCATGTGACGTACTGACGTCATTGGACCTTTTCCCATCCAAATACTATCCTCTTGAGTTGTTTTAGAAACTTAAGGTACTGTAACGCTCAACATTTGGCACAATTGCTATTGAAATCGGTAAAACTGGCTTTTGGATAGCATATTATGGAATTCGCCTAAAATCTAAACACCATTTTCCATCAAAACAGATCCCTCCTTAGTTTTTTTACTAATCATGGGTCATTGGTTTCAAACATGATATTTTCCTAGTATACATGAACTACCCTTGAAAGCGCTCTGGAACTAGGAAACGATCTTTAAGAGCTGATAAACCTTAAAATCTTGGTTGAAAACTTAGGACCATGTGATGTACTGACGTCGTTGGCCCTTTTCCCATCCAAATACTATCCTCTTGAGTTGTTTAAGAAACTTAAGGTGCTGTAACGCTCAACATTTGGCATAATTACTATTCAAATCGGTAAAACTGGCTTTTAGATATCATATTATGGAATTTTCCTAAAATCTAAATACCATTTTCCATCAAAATAGATCCCTGCTTAGTTTTTTTACTAATCCCGGGTCATTGGTTTCAAACAGGATATTTTCCTAGTATATAGGTTTTTCTTTTTATAAGTCAAAAATTATAGTAATAAATAACAAAATTTACAAGAGAAGTTTACAAGAAAAGAGGCTTAAAGCCCCAAAAAATTATAAACTAATATATAGGAACTACCCTTGAAAACGAACTAGAAAACGACTTTTAAGAGCTGATAAAACTTAAAATCTTTGTTGAAAACTGAGGACCATGTGATGTACTGACATCGTTGGCCCTTTTCTCATCCAAATACAATCCTCTTGAGTTGTTTAAGAAACTCAAAGTGCTGTAACGCTCAACATTTGGCATAATTACTATTGAAATCGGTAAAACTGGCTTTTTAATAGCATATTATGGAATTTTCCTAAAACCTATACACCATTTTCCATCAAAATAGATCCCTCAATTTTTTTTTACTAATCCTGGGTCATTGGTTTCAAACAGACCATTTTCTTAGTATACAGGAACTACACTAGAAAGCGTTCTGAAAGCGCTCTGGAACTAGAAAACGACCTTTAAGAGCTGATAAACCTTAAAATCTTGGTTGAAAACTTAGGACCATGTGACGTACTGACGTCATTGGCCCTTTTCCCATCCAAATACTATCCTTTTGAGTTGTTTTAGAAACATAAGGTGCTGTAACGCTCAAAATTTGGCACAATTACTATTGAAATCGGTAAAACTGGCTTTTAGATAGCATATTATGGAATTTGCCTAAAATCTAAACACCATTTTCCATCAAAACAGATCCCTCCTTAGTTTTTATACTAATCATGGGTCATTGGTTTCAAACATGATATTTTCCTAGTATACATGAACTACCCTTGAAAGCGCTCTGGAACTAGAAAACGACCTTTAAGAGCTGATAAACCTTAAAATCTTGGTTGAAAACTTAGGACCATGTGATGTACTGACGTCGTTGGCCGTTTTCCCATCCAAATACTATCCTCTTGAATTGTTTAAGAAACCTAAGGTGCTGTAACGCTCAACATTTGGCATAATTACTATTCAAATCGGTAAAACTGGCTTTTAGATATCATATTATGGAATTTTCCTAAAATCTAAATACCATTTTCCATCAAAATAGATCCCTCCTTAGTTTTTTTACTAATCCGTGGTCATTGGTTTCAAACAGGATATTTTCATAGTATATAGGTTTTTCTTTTTATAAGTCAAAAATTATATTAATAAATAACAAAATTTACAAGAGAAGTTTACAAGAAAAGAGGCTTAAAGCCCCAAAAAATTATAAACTTATAAACTAGTATATAGGAACTACCCTTGAAAGCGAACTAGAAAACGACTTTTAAGAGCTGATAAACCTTAAAATATTTGTTGAAAACTGAGGATCATGTGATGTACTGACATCGTTGGCCCTTTTCCCATCCAAATACGATTCTCTTGAGTTGTTTAAGAAACTCAAAGTGCTGTAACGCTCAACATTTGGCATAATTACTATTGAAACCGGTAAAACTGGCTTTTTAATAACATATTATGGAATTTGCCTAAAACCTATACACCATTTTCCATCAAAATAGATCCCTCAATTTTTTTACTAATCCCGGGTCATTGGTTTCAAACAGACCATTTTCTTAGTATACAGGAACTACACTAGAAAGCGTTCTGAAAGCGCTCTGGAACTAGAAAACGACCTTTAAGAGCTGATAAACCTTAAAATCTTAGTTGAAAACTTAGGACCATGTGACGTACTGACGTCATTGGCCCTTTTCCATCCAAATACTATCCTCTTGAGTTGTTTTAGAAACTTAAGGTGTTGTAACGCTCAACATTTGGCATAATTACTATTGAAATCGGTAAAACTGGATTTTAAATAGCATATTATTGAATTTGCCTAAAATCTAAACACCATTTTCCATCAAAACAGATCCCCCCTTAGTTTTTTTACTAATCATGGGTCATTGGTTTCAAACATGATATTTTCCTAGTATACATGAACTACCCTTGAAAGCGCTCTGGAACTAGAAAACGACCTTTAAGAGCTGATAAACCTTAAAATCTTGGTTGAAAACTTAGGACCATGTGACGTACTGACGTCATTGGACCTTTTCCCATCCAAATACTATCCTCTTGAGTTGTTTTAGAAACTTAAGGTGCTGTAACGCTCAACATTTGGCACAATTGCTATTGAAATCGGTAAAACTGGCTTTTGGATAGCATATTATGGAATTTGCCTAAAATATAAACACCATTTTCCATCAAAACAGATCCCTCCTTAGTTTTTTTACTAATCATGGGTCATTGGTTTCAAACATAATATTTTCCTAGTATACATGAACTACCCTTGAAAGCGCTCTGGAACTAGAAAAAGACCTTTAAGAGCTGATAAACCTTAAAATCTTGGTTGAAAACTTAGGACCATGTGACGTACTGACGTCATTGGACCTTTTCCCATCCAAATACTATCCTCTTGAGTTGTTTTAGAAACTTAAGGTACTGTAACGCTCAACATTTGGCACAATTGCTATTGAAATCGGTAAAACTGGCTTTTGGATAGCATATTATGGAATTCGCCTAAAATCTAAACACCATTTTCCATCAAAACAGATCCCTCCTTAGTTTTTTTACTAATCATGGGTCATTGGTTTCAAACATGATATTTTCCTAGTATACATGAACTACCCTTGAAAGCGCTCTGGAACTAGGAAACGACCTTTAAGAGCTGATAAACCTTAAAATCTTGGTTGAAAACTTAGGACCATGTGATGTACTGACGTCGTTGGCCCTTTTCCCATCCAAATACTATCCTCTTGAGTTGTTTAAGAAACCTAAGGTGTTGTAACGCTCAACATTTGGCATAATTACTATTCAAATCGGTAAAACTGGCTTTTAGATATCATATTATGGAATTTTCCTAAAATCTAAATACCATTTTCCATAAAAGTAGATCCCTCCTTAGTTTTTTTACTAATCCGTGGTCATTGGTTTCAAACAGGATATTTTCATAGTATATAGGTTTTTCTTTTTATAAGTCAAAAATTATATTAATAAATAAAAAAATTTACAAGAGAAGTTTACAAGAAAAGAGGCTTAAAGCCCCAAAAAATTATAAACTTATAAACTAGTATATAGGAACTACCCTTGAAAGCGAACTAGAAAACGACTTTTAAGAGCTGATAAACCTTAAAATCTTTGCTGAAAACTGAGAATCATGTGATGTACTGACATCGTTGGCCCTTTTCCCATCCAAATACAATTCTCTTGAGTTGTTTAAGAAACTCAAAGTGCTGTAACGCTCAACATTTGGCATAATTACTATTGAAACCGGTAAAACTTGCTTTTTAATAGCATATTATGGAATTTGCCTAAAACCTATACACCATTTTCCATCAAAATAGATCCCCCAATTTTTTTTACTAATCCTGGGTCATTGGTTTCAAACGGACCATTTTCTTAGTATACAGGAACTACACTAGAAAGCGTTCTGAAAGCGCTCTGGAACTAGAAAACGACCTTTAAGAGCTGATAAACCTTAAAATCTTGGTTGAAAACTTAGGACCATGTGACGTACTGACGTCATTGGCCCTTTTCCATCCAAATACTATCCTCTTGAGTTGTTTTAGAAACTTAAGGTGCTGTAACGCTCAACATTTGGCACAATTACTATTGAAATCGGTAAAACTGGATTTTAAATAGCATATTATGGAACTTGCCTAAAATCTAAACACCATTTTCCATCAAAACAGATCCCCCCTTAGTTTTTTTACTAATCATGGGTCATTGGTTTCAAACATGATATTTTCCTAGTATACATGAACTACCCTTGAAAGCGCTCTGGAACTAGAAAAAGTCCTTTAAGAGCTGATAAACCTTAAAATCTTGGTTGAAAACTTAGAACCATGTGACGTACTGACGTCATTGGCCCTTTTCCCATCCAAATACTATCCTCTTGAGTTGTTTTAGAAACTTAAGGTGCTGTAACGCTCAACATTTGGCACAATTGCTATTGAAATCGGTAAAACTGGCTTTTGGATAGCATATTATGGAATTTGCCTAAAATCTAAACACCATTTTCCATCAAAACAGATCCCTGCTTAGTTTTTTTACTAATCATGGGTCATTGGTTTCAAACATGATATTTTCCTAGTATACATGAACTACCCTTGAAAGCGCTCTGGAACTAGAAAACGACCTTTAAGAGCTGATAAACCTTAAAATCTTGGTTGAAAACTTAGGACCATGTGATGTACTGACTTCGTTATTCCTTTTCCCATCCAAATACTATCCTCTTGAGTTGTTTAAGAAACTTAAGGTGCTGTAACGCTCAACATTTGGCATAATTACTATTCAAATCGGTAAAACTGGCTTTTAGATATCATATTATGGAATTTTCCTAAAATCTAAATACCATTTTCCATCAAAATAGATCCCTCCTTAGTTTTTTTACTAATCCCGGGTCATTGGTTTCAAACAGGATATTTTCCTAGTATATAGGTTTTTCTTTTTATAAGTCAAAAATTCTAGTAATGAATAAAAAAATTTACAAGAGAAGTTTACAAGAAAAGAGGCTTAAAGCCCCAAAAAATTATAAACTTATAAACTAATATATAGGAACTACCCTTGAAAACGAACTAGAAAACGACTTTTAAGAGATGATAAACCTTAAAATCTTTGTTGAAAACTGAGGACCATGTGACGTACTGACATCGTTGGCCCTTTTCTCATCCAAATACAATCCTCTTGAGTTGTTTAAGAAACTCAAAGTGCTGTAACGCTCAACATTTGGCATAATTACTATTGAAATCGGTAAAACTGGCTTTTAATAGCATATTATGGAATTTACCTAAAACCTATACACCATTTTCCATCAAAATAGATCCCTCAATTTTTTTTTACTAATCCTGGGTCATTGGTTTAAAACAGACCATTTTCTTAGTATACAGGAACTACACTAGAAAGCGATCTGGAACTAGAAAACGACCTTTAAGAGCTGATAAACCTTAAAATCTTGGTTGAAAACTTAGGACCATGTGACGTACTGACGTCATTGGCCCTTTTCCATCCAAATACTATCCTCTTGAGTTGTTTTAGAAACTTAAGGTGCTGTAACGCTCAACATTTGGCACAATTACTATCGAAATCGGTAAAACTGGATTTTAAATAGCATATTATGGAACTTGCCTAAAATCGAACCACCATTTTCCATCAAAACAGATCCCCCCTTAGTTTTTTTACTAATCATGGGTCATTGGTTTCAAACATGATATTTTCCTAGTATACATGAACTACCCTTGAAAGCGCTCTGGAACTAGAAAACGACCTTTAAGAGCTGATAAACCTTAAAATCTTTGTTGAAAACTTAGGACCATGTGACGTACTGACGTCATTGGCCCTTTTCCCATCCAAATACTATCCTCTTGAGTTGTTTTAGAAACTTAAGGTGCTGTAACGCTCAACATTTGGCACAACTACTATTGAAATCGGTAAAACTGGCTTTTAGATAGCATATTATGGAATTTTCCTAAAATCTAAACACCATTTTCCATCAAAATAGATCCCTCCTTAGTTTATTTACTAATCATGGGTCATTGGTTTCAAACATGATATTTTCCTAGTATACATGAACTACCCTTGAAAGCGCTCTGGAACTAGAAAACGACCTTTAAGAGCTGATAAACCTTAAAATCTTGGTTGAAAACTTAGGACCATGTGATGTACTGACGTCGTTGGCCCTTTTCCCATCCAAATACTATCCTCTTGAGTTGTTTAAGAAACTTAAGGTGCTGTAACGCTCAATATTTGGCATAATTACTATTCAAATCGGTAAAACTGGCTTTTAGATATCATATTATGGAATTTTCCTAAAATCTAAATACCATTTTCCATCAAAATAGATCCCTCCTTAGTTTTTTTACTAATCCGTGGTCATTGGTTTCAAACAGGATATTTTCATAGTATATAGGTTTTTCTTTTTATAAGTCAAAAATTATATTAATAAATAACAAAATTTACAAGAGAAGTTTACAAGAAAAGAGGCTTAAAGCCCCAAAAAATTATAAACTTATAAACTAGTATATAGGAACTACCCTTGAAAGCGAACTAGAAAACGACTTTTAAGAGCTGATAAACCTTAAAATATTTGTTGAAAACTGAGGATCATGTGATGTACTGACATCGTTGGCCCTTTTCCCATCCAAATACGATTCTCTTGAGTTGTTTAAGAAACTCAAAGTGCTGTAACGCTCAACATTTGGCATAATTACTATTGAAACCGGTAAAACTGGCTTTTTAATAACATATTATGGAATTTGCCTAAAACCTATACACCATTTTCCATCAAAATAGATCCCTCAATTTTTTTACTAATCCCGGGTCATTGGTTTCAAACAGACCATTTTCTTAGTATACAGGAACTACACTAGAAAGCGTTCTGAAAGCGCTCTGGAACTAGAAAACGACCTTTAAGAGCTGATAAACCTTAAAATCTTAGTTGAAAACTTAGGACCATGTGACGTACTGACGTCATTGGCCCTTTTCCATCCAAATACTATCCTCTTGAGTTGTTTTAGAAACTTAAGGTGTTGTAACGCTCAACATTTGGCACAATTACTATTGAAATCGGTAAAACTGGATTTTAAATAGCATATTATGGAACTTGCCTAAAATCTAAACACCATTTTCCATCAAAATAGATCCCCCCTTAGTTTTTTTACTAATCATGGGTCATTGGTTTCAAACATGATATTTTCCTAGTATATATGAACTACCCTTGAAAGCGCTCTGGAACTAGAAAACGACCTTTAAGAGCTGATAAACCTTAAAATCTTGGTTGAAAACTTAGGACCATGTGACGTACTGACGTTATTGGACCTTTTCCCATCCAAATACTATCCTCTTGAGTTGTTTTAGAAACTTAAGGTGCTGTAACGCTCAACATTTGGCACAATTGCTATTGAAATCGGTAAAACTGGCTTTTGGATAGCATATTATGGAATTTGCCTAAAATATAAACACCATTTTCCATCAAAACAGATCCCTCCTTAGTTTTTTTACTAATCATGGGTTATTGGTTTCAAACATGATATTTTCCTAGTATACATGAACTACCCTTGAAAGCGCTCTGGAACTAGAAAACGACCTTTAAGAGCTGATAAACCTTAAAATCTTGGTTGAAAACTTAGGACCATGTGACGTACTGACGTCATTGGACCTTTTCCCATCCAAATACTATCCTCTTGAGTTGTTTTAGAAACTTAAGGTGCTGTAACGCTCAACATTTGGCACAATTGCTATTGTAATCGGTAAAACTGGCTTTTGGATAGCATATTATGGAATTCGCCTAAAATCTAAACACCATTTTCCATCAAAACAGATCCCTCCTTAGTTTTTTTACTAATCATGGGTCATTGGTTTCAAACATGATATTTTCCTAGTATACATGAACTACCCTTGAAAGCGCTCTGGAACTAGGAAACGATCTTTAAGAGCTGATAAACCTTAAAATCTTGGTTGAAAACTTAGGACCATGTGATGTACTGACGTCGTTGGCCCTTTTCCCATCCAAATACTATCCTCTTGAGTTGTTTAAGAAACTTAAGGTGCTGTAACGCTCAACATTTGGCATAATTACTATTCAAATCGGTAAAACTGGCTTTTAGATATCATATTATGGAATTTTCCTAAAATCTAAATACCATTTTCCATCAAAATAGATCCCTGCTTAGTTTTTTTACTAATCCCGGGTCATTGGTTTCAAACAGGATATTTTCCTAGTATATAGGTTTTTCTTTTTATAAGTCAAAAATTATAGTAATAAATAACAAAATTTACAAGAGAAGTTTACAAGAAAAGAGGCTTAAAGCCCCAAAAAATTATAAACTAATATATAGGAACTACCCTTGAAAACGAACTAGAAAACGACTTTTAAGAGCTGATAAAACTTAAAATCTTTGTTGAAAACTGAGGACCATGTGATGTACTGACATCGTTGGCCCTTTTCTCATCCAAATACAATCCTCTTGAGTTGTTTAAGAAACTCAAAGTGCTGTAACGCTCAACATTTGGCATAATTACTATTGAAATCGGTAAAACTGGCTTTTTAATAGCATATTATGGAATTTTCCTAAAACCTATACACCATTTTCCATCAAAATAGATCCCTCAATTTTTTTTTACTAATCCTGGGTCATTGGTTTCAAACAGACCATTTTCTTAGTATACAGGAACTACACTAGAAAGCGTTCTGAAAGCGCTCTGGAACTAGAAAACGACCTTTAAGAGCTGATAAACCTTAAAATCTTGGTTGAAAACTTAGGACCATGTGACGTACTGACGTCATTGGCCCTTTTCCCATCCAAATACTATCCTTTTGAGTTGTTTTAGAAACATAAGGTGCTGTAACGCTCAAAATTTGGCACAATTACTATTGAAATCGGTAAAACTGGCTTTTAGATAGCATATTATGGAATTTGCCTAAAATCTAAACACCATTTTCCATCAAAACAGATCCCTCCTTAGTTTTTATACTAATCATGGGTCATTGGTTTCAAACATGATATTTTCCTAGTATACATGAACTACCCTTGAAAGCGCTCTGGAACTAGAAAACGACCTTTAAGAGCTGATAAACCTTAAAATCTTGGTTGAAAACTTAGGACCATGTGATGTACTGACGTCGTTGGCCGTTTTCCCATCCAAATACTATCCTCTTGAGTTGTTTAAGAAACCTAAGGTGTTGTAACGCTCAACATTTGGCATAATTACTATTCAAATCGGTAAAACTGGCTTTTAGATATCATATTATGGAATTTTCCTAAAATCTAAATACCATTTTCCATAAAAGTAGATCCCTCCTTAGTTTTTTTACTAATCCGTGGTCATTGGTTTCAAACAGGATATTTTCATAGTATATAGGTTTTTCTTTTTATAAGTCAAAAATTATATTAATAAATAACAAAATTTACAAGAGAAGTTTACAAGAAAAGAGGCTTAAAGCCCCAAAAAATTATAAACTTATAAACTAGTATATAGGAACTACCCTTGAAAGCGAACTAGAAAACGACTTTTAAGAGCTGATAAACCTTAAAATCTTTGCTGAAAACTGAGAATCATGTGATGTACTGACATCGTTGGCCCTTTTCCCATCCAAATACAATTCTCTTGAGTTGTTTAAGAAACTCAAAGTGCTGTAACGCTCAACATTTGGCATAATTACTATTGAAACCGGTAAAACTTGCTTTTTAATAGCATATTATGGAATTTGCCTAAAACCTATACACCATTTTCCATCAAAATAGATCCCTCAATTTTTTTTACTAATCCTGGGTCATTGGTTTCAAACAGACCATTTTCTTAGTATACAGGAACTACACTAGAAAGCGTTCTGAAAGCGCTCTGGAACTAGAAAACGACCTTTAAGAGCTGATAAACCTTAAAATCTTGGTTGAAAACTTAGGACCATGTGACGTACTGTCGTCATTGGCCCTTTTCCATCCAAATACTATCCTCTTGAGTTGTTTTAGAAACTTAAGGTGCTGTAACGCTCAACATTTGGCACAATTACTATTGAAATCGGTAAAACTGGATTTTAAATAGCATATTATGGAACTTGCCTAAAATCTAAACACCATTTTCCATCAAAACAGATCCCCCCTTAGTTTTTTTACTAATCATGGGTCATTGGTTTCAAACATGATATTTTCCTAGTATACATGAACTACCCTTGAAAGCGCTCTGGAACTAGAAAAAGTCCTTTAAGAGCTGATAAACCTTAAAATCTTGGTTGAAAACTTAGGACCATGTGACGTACTGACGTCATTGGCCCTTTTCCCATCCAAATACTATCCTCTTGAGTTGTTTTAGAAACTTAAGGTGCTGTAACGCTCAACATTTGGCACAATTGCTATTGAAATCGGTAAAACTGGCTTTTGGATAGCATATTATGGAATTTGCCTAAAATCTAAACACCATTTTCCATCAAAACAGATCCCTCCTTAGTTTTTTACTAATCATGGGTCATTGGTTTCAAACATGATATTTTCCTAGTATACATGACCTACCCTTGAAAGCGCTCTGGAACTAGAAAACGACCTTTAAGAGCTGATAAACCTTAAAATCTTGGTTGAAAACTTAGGACCATGTGATGTACTGACTTCGTTATTCCTTTTCCCATCCAAATACTATCCTCTTGAGTTGTTTAAGAAACTTAAGGTGCTGTAACGCTCAACATTTGGCATAATTACTATTCAAATCGGTAAAACTGGCTTTTAGATATCATATTATGGAATTTTCCTAAAATCTAAATACCATTTTCCATCAAAATAGATCCCTCCTTAGTTTTTTTACTAATCCCGGGTCATTGGTTTCAAACAGGATATTTTCCTAGTATATAGGTTTTTCTTTTTATAAGTCAAAAATTATAGTAATAAATAACAAAATTTACAAGAGAAGTTTACAAGAAAAGAGGCTTAAATCCCCAAAAAATTATAAAATTATAAACTAATATATAGGAACTACCCTTGAAAACGAACTAGAAAACGACTTTTAAGAGCTGATAAACCTTAAAATATTTGTTGAAAACTGAGGACCATGTGACGTACTGACATCGTTGGCCCTTTTCTCATCCACATACAATCCTCTTGAGTTGTTTAAGAAACTCAAAGTGCTGTAACGCTCAACATTTGGCATAATTACTATTGAAATCGGTAAAACTGGCTTTTTAATAGCATATTATGGAATTTTCCTAAAACCTATAAACCATTTTCCATCAAAATAGATCACTCAATTTTTTTTTACTAATCCTGGGTCATTGGTTTCAAACAGACCATTTTCTTAGTATACAGGAACTACACTAGAAAGCGTTCTGAAAGCGCTCTGGAACTAGAAAACGACCTTTAAGAGTTGATAAACCTTAAAATCTTGGTTGAAAACTTAGGACCATGTGACGTACTGACGTCATTGGCCCTTTTCCATCCAAATACTATCCACTTGAGTTTTTTTAGAAACTTAAGGTGCTGTAACGCTCAACATTTGGCACAATTACTATTGAAATCGGTAAAACTGGATTTTAAATAGCATATTATGGAACTTGCCTAAAATCTAAACACCATTTTCCATCAAAATAGATCCCCCCTTAGTTTTTTTATTAATCATGGGTCATTGGTTTCAAACATGATATTTTCCTAGTATACATGAACTACCCTTGAAAGCACTCTGGAACTAGAAAACGACCTTTAAGAGCTGATAAACCTTAAAATCTTGGTTGAAAACTTAGGACCATGTGACGTACTGACGTCATTGGCCCTTTTCCCATCCAAATACTATCCTCTTGAGTTGTTTTAGAAACTTAAGGTGCTGTAACGCTCAACATTTGGCACAATTACTATTGAAATCGGTAAAACAGGCTTTTAGATAACATATTATGGAATTTGCCTAAAATCTAAACACCATTTTCCATCAAAATAGATCCCTCCTTAGTTTATTTACTAATCATGGGTCATTGGTTTCAAACATGATATTTTCCTAGTATACATGAACTACCCTTGAAAGCGCTCTGGAACTAGAAAACGACCTTTAAGAGCTGATAAACCTTAAAATCTTGGTTGAAAACTTAGGACCATGTGATGTACTGACGTCGTTGGCCCTTTTCCCATCCAAATACTATCCTCTTGAGTTGTTTAAGAAACTTAAGGTGCTGTAACGCTCAACATTTGGCATAATTACTATTCAAATCGGTAAAACTGGCTTTTAGATATCATATTATGGAATTTTCCTAAAATCTAAATACCATTTTCCATCAAAATAGATCCCTCCTTAGTTTTTTTACTAATCCCGGGTCATTGGTTTCAAACAGGATATTTTCCTAGTATATAGGTTTTTCTTTTTATAAGTCAAAAATTATAGTAATAAATAACAAAATTTACAAGAGAAGTTTACAAGAAAAGAGGCTTAAAGCCACAAAAAATTATAAACTTATAAACTAATATATAGGAACTACCCTTGAAAGCGAACTAGAAAACGACTTTTAAGAGCTGATAAACCTTAAAATCTTTGTTGAAAACTTAGGACCATGTGATGTACTGACATCGTTGGCCCTTTTGTCATCCAAATACAATCCTCTTGAGTTGTTTAAGAAACTCAAAGTGCTGTAACGCTCAACATTTGGCATAATTACTATTGAAACCGGTAAAACTGGCTTTTTAATAGCATATTATGGAATTTTCCTAAAACCTATACACCATTTTCCATCAAAATAGATCCCTCAATTTTTTTTTTACTAATCCTGGGTCATTGGTTTCAAACAGACCATTTTCTTAGTATACAGGAACTACACTAGAAAGCGTTCTGAAAGCGCTCTGGAACTAGAAAACGACCTTTAAGAGCTGATAAACCTTAAAATCTTGGTTGAAAACTTAGGACCATGTGACGTACTGACGTCATTGGCCCTTTTCCATCCAAATACTATCCTCTTTAGTTGTTTTAGAAACTTAAGGTGTTGTAACGCTCAACATTTGGCACAATTACTATTGAAATCGGTAAAACTGGATTTTAAATAGCATATTATGGAACTTGCCTAAAATCTAAACACCATTTTCCATCAAAACAGATCCCCCCTTAGTTTTTTTACTAATCATGGGTCATTGGTTTCAAACATGATATTTTCCTAGTATACATGAACTACCCTTGAAAGCGCTCTGGAACTAGAAAAAGTCCTTTAAGAGCTGATAAACCTTAAAATCTTGGTTGAAAACTTAGGACCATGTGACGTACTGACGTCATTGGCCCTTTTCCCATCCAAATACTATCCTCTTGAGTTGTTTTAGAAACTTAAGGTGCTGTAACGCTCAACATTTGGCACAATTGCTATTGAAATCGGTAAAACTGGCTTTTGGATAGCATATTATGGAATTTGCCTAAAATCTAAACACCATTTTCCATCAAAACAGATCCCTCCTTAGTTTTTTACTAATCATGGGTCATTGGTTTCAAACATGATATTTTCCTAGTATACATGACCTACCCTTGAAAGCGCTCTGGAACTAGAAAACGACCTTTAAGAGCTGATAAACCTTAAAATCTTGGTTGAAAACTTAGGACCATGTGATGTACTGACTTCGTTATTCCTTTTCCCATCCAAATACTATCCTCTTGAGTTGTTTAAGAAACTTAAGGTGCTGTAACGCTCAACATTTGGCATAATTACTATTCAAATCGGTAAAACTGGCTTTTAGATATCATATTATGGAATTTTCCTAAAATCTAAATACCATTTTCCATCAAAATAGATCCCTCCTTAGTTTTTTTACTAATCCCGGGTCATTGGTTTCAAACAGGATATTTTCCTAGTATATAGGTTTTTCTTTTTATAAGTCAAAAATTATAGTAATAAATAACAAAATTTACAAGAGAAGTTTACAAGAAAAGAGGCTTAAATCCCCAAAAAATTATAAAATTATAAACTAATATATAGGAACTACCCTTGAAAACGAACTAGAAAACGACTTTTAAGAGCTGATAAACCTTAAAATATTTGTTGAAAACTGAGGACCATGTGACGTACTGACATCGTTGGCCCTTTTCTCATCCACATACAATCCTCTTGAGTTGTTTAAGAAACTCAAAGTGCTGTAACGCTCAACATTTGGCATAATTACTATTGAAATCGGTAAAACTGGCTTTTTAATAGCATATTATGGAATTTTCCTAAAACCTATAAACCATTTTCCATCAAAATAGATCACTCAATTTTTTTTTACTAATCCTGGGTCATTGGTTTCAAACAGACCATTTTCTTAGTATACAGGAACTACACTAGAAAGCGTTCTGAAAGCGCTCTGGAACTAGAAAACGACCTTTAAGAGTTGATAAACCTTAAAATCTTGGTTGAAAACTTAGGACCATGTGACGTACTGACGTCATTGGCCCTTTTCCATCCAAATACTATCCACTTGAGTTTTTTTAGAAACTTAAGGTGCTGTAACGCTCAACATTTGGCACAATTACTATTGAAATCGGTAAAACTGGATTTTAAATAGCATATTATGGAACTTGCCTAAAATCTAAACACCATTTTCCATCAAAATAGATCCCCCCTTAGTTTTTTTATTAATCATGGGTCATTGGTTTCAAACATGATATTTTCCTAGTATACATGAACTACCCTTGAAAGCACTCTGGAACTAGAAAACGACCTTTAAGAGCTGATAAACCTTAAAATCTTGGTTGAAAACTTAGGACCATGTGACGTACTGACGTCATTGGCCCTTTTCCCATCCAAATACTATCCTCTTGAGTTGTTTTAGAAACTTAAGGTGCTGTAACGCTCAACATTTGGCACAATTACTATTGAAATCGGTAAAACAGGCTTTTAGATAACATATTATGGAATTTGCCTAAAATCTAAACACCATTTTCCATCAAAATAGATCCCTCCTTAGTTTATTTACTAATCATGGGTCATTGGTTTCAAACATGATATTTTCCTAGTATACATGAACTACCCTTGAAAGCGCTCTGGAACTAGAAAACGACCTTTAAGAGCTGATAAACCTTAAAATCTTGGTTGAAAACTTAGGACCATGTGATGTACTGACGTCGTTGGCCCTTTTCCCATCCAAATACTATCCTCTTGAGTTGTATAAGAAACCTAAGGTGTTGTAACGCTCAACATTTGGCATAATTACTATTGAAATCGGTAAAACTGGCTTTTAGATATCATATTATGGAATTTTCCTAAAATCTAAATACCATTTTCCATAAAAATAGATCCCTCCTTAGTTTTTTTACTAATCCGTGGTCATTGGTTTCAAACAGGATATTTTCATAGTATATAGGTTTTTCTTTTTATAAGTCAAAAATTATATTAATAAATAACAAAATTTACAAGAGAAGTTTACAAGAAAAGAGGCTTAAAGCCCCAAAAAATTATAAACTTATAAACTAGTATATAGGAACTACCCTTGAAAGCGAACTAGAAAACGACTTTTAAGAGCTGATAAACCTTAAAATCTTTGTTGAAAACTTAGGACCATGTGATGTACTGACATCGTTGGCCCTTTTCCCATCCAAATACAATTCTCTTGAGTTGTTTAAGAAACTCAAAGTGCTGTAACGCTCAACATTTGGCATAATTACTATTGAAACCGGTAAAACTGGCTTTTTAATAGCATATTATGGAATTTTCCTAAAACCTATACACCATTTTCCATCAAAATAGATCCCTCAATTTTTTTTTACTAATCCTGGGTCATCGGTTTCAAACAGACCATTTTCTAAGTATACAGGAACTACACTAGAAAGCGTTCTGGAACTAGAAAACGACCTTTAAGAGCTGATAAACCTTAAAATCTTGGTTGAAAACTTAGGACCATGTGACGTACTGACGTCATTGGCCCTTTTCCATCTAAATACTATCCTCTTGAGTTGTTTTAGAAACTTAAGGTGTTGTAACGCTCAACATTTGGCACAATTACTATTGAAATCGGTAAAACTGGCTTCTAAATAGCATATTATGGAATTTTCCTAAAATCTAAACACCATTTTCCATCAAAACAGATCCCCCCTTAGTTTTTTTACTAGTCATGGGTCATTGGTTTCAAACATGATATTTTCCTAGTATACATGAACTACCCTTGAAAGCGCTCTGGAACTAGAAAACGACCTTTAAGAGCTGATAAACCTTAAAATCTTGGTTGAAAACTTAGGACCATGTGATGTACTGACGTCGTTGGCCCTTTTCCCATCCAAATACTATCCTCTTGAGTTGTTTAAGAAACTTAAGGTGCTGTAGCGCTCAACATTTGGCATAATTACTATTCAAATCGGTAAAACTGGCTTTTAGATATCATATTATGGAATTTTCCTAAAATATAAATACCATTTTCCATCAAAATAGATCCCTCCTTAGTTTTTTTTACTAATCCCGGGTCATTGGTTTCAAACAGGATATTTTCCTAGTATATAGGTTTTTCTTTTTATAAGTCAAAAATTATAGTAATAAATAACAAAATTTACAAGAGAAGTTTACAAGAAAAGAGGCTTAAAGCCACAAAAAATTATAAACTTATAAACTAATATATAGGAACTACCCTTGAAAGCGAACTAGAAAACGACTTTTAAGAGCTGATAAACCTTAAAATCTTTGTTGAAAACTTAGGACCATGTGATGTACTGACATCGTTGGCCCTTTTGTCATCCAAATACAATCCTCTTGAGTTGTTTAAGAAACTCAAAGTGCTGTAACGCTCAACATTTGGCATAATTACTATTGAAACCGGTAAAACTGGCTTTTTAATAGCATATTATGGAATTTTCCTAAAACCTATACACCATTTTCCATCAAAATAGATCCCTCAATTTTTTTTTACTAATCCTGGGTCATTGGTTTCAAACAGACCATTTTCTTAGTATACAGGAACTACACTAGAAAGCGTTCTGAAAGCGCTCTGGAACTAGAAAACGACCTTTAAGAGCTGATAAACCTTAAAATCTTGGTTGAAAACTTAGGACCATGTGACGTACTGACGTCATTGGCCCTTTTCCATCCAAATACTATCCTCTTGAGTTGTTTTAGAAACTTAAGGTGCTGTAACGCTCAACATTTGGCACAATTACTATTGAAATCGGTAAAACTGGATTTTAAATAGCATATTATGGAATTTGCCTAAAATCTAAACACCATTTTCCATCAAAACAGATCCCCCCTTAGTTTTTTTACTAATCATGGGTCATTGGTTTCAAACATGATATTTTCCTAGTATACATGAACTACCCTTGAAAGCGCTCTGGAACTAGAAAACGACCTTTAAGAGCTGATAAACCTTAAAATCTTGGTTGAAAACTTAGGACCATGTGATGTACTGACTTCGTTATTCCTTTTCCCATCCAAATACTATCCTCTTGAGTTGTTTAAGAAACTTAAGGTGCTGTAACGCTCAACATTTGGCATAATTACTATTCAAATCGGTAAAACTGGCTTTTAGATATCATATTATGGAATTTTCCTAAAATCTAAATACCATTTTCCATCAAAATAGATCCCTCCTTAGTTTTTTTACTAATCCCGGGTCATTGGTTTCAAACAGGATATTTTCATAGTATATAGGTTTTTCTTTTTATAAGTCAAAAATTATATTAATAAATAACAAAATTTACAAGAGAAGTTTACAAGAAAAGAGGCTTAAAGCCCCAAAAAATTATAAACTTATAAACTAGTATATAGGAACTACCCTTGAAAGCGAACTAGAAAACGACTTTTAAGAGCTGATAAACCTTAAAATATTTGTTGAAAACTGAGGATCATGTGATGTACTGACATCGTTGGCCCTTTTCCCATCCAAATACGATTCTCTTGAGTTGTTTAAGAAACTCAAAGTGCTGTAACGCTCAACATTTGGCATAATTACTATTGAAACCGGTAAAACTGGCTTTTTAATAACATATTATGGAATTTGCCTAAAACCTATACACCATTTTCCATCAAAATAGATCCCTCAATTTTTTTACTAATCCCGGGTCATTGGTTTCAAACAGACCATTTTCTTAGTATACAGGAACTACACTAGAAAGCGTTCTGAAAGCGCTCTGGAACTAGAAAACGACCTTTAAGAGCTGATAAACCTTAAAATCTTAGTTGAAAACTTAGGACCATGTGACGTACTGACGTCATTGGCCCTTTTCCATCCAAATACTATCCTCTTGAGTTGTTTTAGAAACTTAAGGTGTTGTAACGCTCAACATTTGGCACAATTACTATTGAAATCGGTAAAACTGGATTTTAAATAGCATATTATGGAACTTGCCTAAAATCTAAACACCATTTTCCATCAAAATAGATCCCCCCTTAGTTTTTTTATTAATCATGGGTCATTGGTTTCAAACATGATATTTTCCTAGTATACATGAACTACCCTTGAAAGCACTCTGGAACTAGAAAACGACCTTTAAGAGCTGATAAACCTTAAAATCTTGGTTGAAAACTTAGGACCATGTGACGTACTGACGTCATTGGCCCTTTTCCCAT
This sequence comes from Papaver somniferum, assembly GCF_003573695.1. Taxonomy (NCBI): domain Eukaryota; kingdom Viridiplantae; phylum Streptophyta; class Magnoliopsida; order Ranunculales; family Papaveraceae; genus Papaver; species Papaver somniferum. The sequence continues at coordinate 7,137,734 of NW_020644373.1, forward strand.
CCAAATACTATCCTCTTGAGTTGTTTTAGAAACTTAAGGTGCTGTAACGCTCAACATTTGGCACAATTACTATTGAAATCGGTAAAACAGGCTTTTAGATAACATATTATGGAATTTGCCTAAAATCTAAACACCATTTTCCATCAAAATAGATCCCTCCTTAGTTTATTTACTAATCATGGGTCATTGGTTTCAAACATGATATTTTCCTAGTATACATGAACTACCCTTGAAAGCGCTCTGGAACTAGAAAACGACCTTTAAGAGCTGATAAACCTTAAAATCTTGGTTGAAAACTTAGGACCATGTGATGTACTGACGTCGTTGGCCCTTTTCCCATCCAAATACTATCCTCTTGAGTTGTATAAGAAACCTAAGGTGTTGTAACGCTCAACATTTGGCATAATTACTATTGAAATCGGTAAAACTGGCTTTTAGATATCATATTATGGAATTTTCCTAAAATCTAAATACCATTTTCCATAAAAATAGATCCCTCCTTAGTTTTTTTACTAATCCGTGGTCATTGGTTTCAAACAGGATATTTTCATAGTATATAGGTTTTTCTTTTTATAAGTCAAAAATTATATTAATAAATAACAAAATTTACAAGAGAAGTTTACAAGAAAAGAGGCTTAAAGCCCCAAAAAATTATAAACTTATAAACTAGTATATAGGAACTACCCTTGAAAGCGAACTAGAAAACGACTTTTAAGAGCTGATAAACCTTAAAATCTTTGTTGAAAACTTAGGACCATGTGATGTACTGACATCGTTGGCCCTTTTCCCATCCAAATACAATTCTCTTGAGTTGTTTAAGAAACTCAAAGTGCTGTAACGCTCAACATTTGGCATAATTACTATTGAAACCGGTAAAACTGGCTTTTTAATAGCATATTATGGAATTTTCCTAAAACCTATACACCATTTTCCATCAAAATAGATCCCTCAATTTTTTTTTACTAATCCTGGGTCATCGGTTTCAAACAGACCATTTTCTAAGTATACAGGAACTACACTAGAAAGCGTTCTGGAACTAGAAAACGACCTTTAAGAGCTGATAAACCTTAAAATCTTGGTTGAAAACTTAGGACCATGTGACGTACTGACGTCATTGGCCCTTTTCCATCTAAATACTATCCTCTTGAGTTGTTTTAGAAACTTAAGGTGTTGTAACGCTCAACATTTGGCACAATTACTATTGAAATCGGTAAAACTGGCTTCTAAATAGCATATTATGGAATTTTCCTAAAATCTAAACACCATTTTCCATCAAAACAGATCCCCCCTTAGTTTTTTTACTAGTCATGGGTCATTGGTTTCAAACATGATATTTTCCTAGTATACATGAACTACCCTTGAAAGCGCTCTGGAACTAGAAAACGACCTTTAAGAGCTGATAAACCTTAAAATCTTGGTTGAAAACTTAGGACCATGTGATGTACTGACGTCGTTGGCCCTTTTCCCATCCAAATACTATCCTCTTGAGTTGTTTAAGAAACTTAAGGTGCTGTAACGCTCAACATTTGGCATAATTACTATTCAAATCGGTAAAACTGGCTTTTAGATATCATATTATGGAATTTTCCTAAAATCTAAATACCATTTTCCATCAAAATAGATCTCTCCTTAGTTTTTTTACTAATCCCGGGTCATTGGTTTCAAACAGGATATTTTCCTAGTATATAGGTTTTTCTTTTTATAAGTCAAAAATTATAGTAATAAATAACAAAATTTACAAGAGGAGTTTACAAGAAAATAGGCTTAAAGCCCCAAAAAATTATAAACTTATAAACTAATATATAGGAACTACCCTTGAAAACGAACTAGAAAACGACTTTTAAGAGCTGATAAACCTTAAAATCTTTGTTGAAAACTGAGGACCATGTGATGTACTGACATCGTTGGCCCTTTTCCCATCCAAATACTATCCTCTTGAGTTGTTTTAGAAACTTAAGGTGCTGTAACGCTCAAAATTTGGCACAATTACTATTGAAATCGGTAAAACTGGCTTTTAGATAGCATATTATGGAATTTGCCTAAAATCTAAACACCGTTTTCCATCAAAACAGATCCCTCCTTAGTTTATTTACTAATCATGGGTCATTGGTTTCAAACATGATATTTTCCTAGTATACATGAACTACCCTTGAAAGCGCTCTGGAACTAGAAAACGACCTTTAAGAGCTGATAAACCTTAAAATCTTGGTTGAAAACTTAGGACCATGTGATGTACTGACGTCGTTGGCCCTTTTCCCATCCAAATACTATCCT